>NC_056735.1:1741205805-1741243305 GCF_019279795.1 Protopterus annectens
TTTCCTTAAAAAACAAATATTTTAAAATATTTATATACCCCTGATTGACGTTACAAACTGATATTTTATTACAAAAACAAAGTGAAAGATATCAGGCTCTCGTGAAAGAAGCAGCGTGATCACTTTTAATCCTCTTACATTGTATTCTTGTATTACTCTGGCAACTAGTTTTTAATTTGACCACAAGAGACTGCAAAACAGGAATAAATATTTTAAATAAAGAATACATTTTCACAAATGTTCAGTATTCTTCTTGTGTCCCTTTCATCACATTTTATCTCTCAGCTTGTGGCTGCTTCTAATAATGTGAAAAAGAAAATTGTACCTCACGGGTTAATTTGTGGTTCTTGTCATCAATGAACAACTGGAAAAGCAATAATTAAGACATCTTTGGTCTTCTAAAATACTTTTAAATATTACCAGTTCTATATTGTTTTTAGTTGTACAGTTAACGCCCTTTATCTGCAATCGTATGGAATGATTATATGAAATCTACAGGGTGCTGTTATGTATTTCTTGCATAGGTGAACTCTTATAAGATGCTATGTTGCTGAAATTAAACCATGTCACTTTAGTTAGCAGAAGGTTATGTATGTATGCATTGTATATATGTATGTATTACTTGTGTGTGGTGCATGTGCATGAATGAATGTATGCTTGTGTGTATGCACTTGTGTGCGTGTGTGTTTGTACGTGTGTATGCATTAAACTCCAGTGTTCCCTGAAAGGATATGTGTTTTCAACACTATTTTTTAGAATTTGTATCCAGTCATTTATTTACTATCCTTCAGTACATCTTCATGTTTATACTAAAAGTGTTTGATAAATGTTTACATTAAACAGCTTGCACATTTGAGCTACTGACAGTTTATGTATATGAAGAGATTCATCCCATTTCACTTTGCTAAAGGAATAAGTCATATTGTAATGAAGCCTTTTCTACAACATAACAAGTGCTATTTTAATTCCTGCTTTGCCATTTCTGCCTTGTGTTTGAATACATTGTGGTAAGAACCTTGGACAGAGTAATACATGCTGCATATAATTTCACTGGATGTGTGTGCATATCTGTGTTTATTTTTTAACAGGCAGCTATATTTTCAGTAAACAATAAGATCCACTAAATAATTCAGTGGAACAGAGGCAAGGTGTATTCCTGCATCATTAATGAGTTGAATTCAGTAGATTCCAAGCTGATGTGGAAATAGCAAGGGTGATTAGTTGAGATCTAGTACTAAGATACAGTTTTCTACACGAAGGATAGGTGAACTCCAAAGGGTGCTCTATGACCATCATGAGCTATGGATACAAGACCTGTGCCACTATACAAAGAAGGAGGATAGTAAGTCTGAACAATTACATGTTTGGTGAAGTGCCCATGTAGGAATGTAATCTCCACTGCATATTGTTCTCTGGCAGCATGGGATCAAGGGAAAATATACCAGTGGTGGATATAAAAATCCTCCTAGCCATCACAATAGATTTTCTTGCTGTTCACTGACTAATTCTCAAAAAGGTTTTATCAAATTAGACTCCCCTGGAACATATGAGCTTACTTGATAAAGAGTTACATCAGGTTTGCCAGCACATGGGAAGTGTGAGAATAAATAGTACAACACAAGTGAGAAACAAGCCAAAGGTCAATGTAGCTAGAGATAACAAAAAAATAAAAAATGCAAGATTCAGAGGCAGAGTGGACAATGAACACAAAATGATTTCTGCAGTTGCACAGTCCACCATAAATGAGGATTGTGAATTAATGTGTCCACTAAACAATAATTTCTGTACCAAGAAATGGAAAGTCTGATGTGCATGTGTAGTACATTGAAACTGTAATGGATCTGAGTTGGGTAGGCTCCATTTGCTAACATTTACACATTGCATGGCATACTACGCAAGTTAGTTGTACACTGTTGATGCAAAGGTACACAGATGGCAATACAGATATCACCTCTCTATTACACAGTCAGTATAAAGAAACATTGAGAAACTAGAATAAAAACATCTATATCATTAACATTGTGCCTCTCCATGTACGCTAGTATTTGATGTTAATTATGACAGAGCTGGCCTAATGGTTAAGGTCTTTGTTGCTCATTCACAAAGTGCAAGGTTTAATCCTGACCTGCAGCCAATGCCTCTATGGAGTTTGCATTCTCCTCATATGAGGTTCCTCCCTAAAACATGCTGAGTGCTTCCACTCATTCAAGAATGTAGTTGTAGGCAGTAACAGAGACTCTAGATGCTGCCTGCTGGGGGAAGAGTTATATAGACCAACCATTTTAGGCATCACTGATGATGATGATGATGATTATTACGCATGCAATGGCTAAGGCTATGTTATGAGATGGACACTGGTATATTTACCAAGAAGTGGATATTATATTGCTGTGTGAGCACTTCTAACACATTACTATGCAAATGTGTTGCTTTCCTTCCTGGAAGAGATTCCACATTGTTTAAACCAATCTTCAGGCTTTCAGATGGAGAGAAGCACTTTCATGAAGTTAAACTGGCTAGCTGGAATCTTTTGTAATCTTATACCAGGAATAAAAAAAACTTAGGAATAACTGAGACTATTATTGGAGCAAGTGATATCCATATACAAATGCATTTGTTACAGGGACAGTGGCTAACTACCCTCAGTTGACTGATCCTCATAACTGAGTGGGCTTATTCCTTCTAAATCACATGCTGTTGATACAAAATGATATTAAATGTAATGGTTTGTTATACTTAATACACTGTATATAAAAAGAGAGTTAAGGAGTGCCATTGTTGACATATAGTAAATGAATTTGTATAGATAGTAACTTGCATTTCCATCTGATAGTTGTGCATTTGCTCGCCATTGTTGACATATAGTAAATGAATTTGTATGGATAGTAATCTGCATTTCCATCTGACAGTTGTGCATTTGCTCCAAGTCATGGCTGAAATAATTATTGTACTAGTCCAATTATCCAGTTAGCAAACCAGTTAACAAGTAAATAAATAACATCTTGTTGGCTCATATGTTATAATGTCACTGCATATACTCTGTACTGATGTATAATACATTCCCAAGGGCAGCAATAATGATATATACACTGTTGATGCTTTAAACACATTATCAACCTGACAAACGTTAGCATACAGCAAAAAAAATAAATAAACAAACACAAGTGTTCATTGCATGTATGTGTACACATATGCATTTGTTATGGAATTGCTCCAAAAATACTTTTTGTATTACAGCTTCAAAAATGGTACAAAAACAACATCAAACAGCTTAATATCCTTTATTATCCTTCAGGGCTCACTCCTGAAATCTTGAGATTCTTATTGCCAAGTCCTCGAATATCGAACAACACTCTTCTCATTAAACTTATTTTCTGTAGGGGGGCAACCAACTTTGCGCCCCCCTGATATGCAGGGCAAGTCCCACCCCTTCCACAAATTTAAATATACCAATTCCAAGATTGCCATATGTCAGAGAAAGGGAATATTCCAAGAAATGGTCATCTTGGACGTAATCTATGTAAGCCCGGCTTTTCAGCCATCTCCTTCAGAGATCTTTAGTATATTTTAATACAAAATACAAATAGAAGGTGTGGTTGAGGTTGCTATACTCCCTTCTCTGCTGGCTGGCACTCCTGTTGCAGTGAGCTGGGAACTTCAGGAAACTCTACAAACTGCAGGCATGGACTGTAGGGCTGGTAAGTGCTGTCTCACTGTGCCAGAAAACACTGAATATAAAATGTTCCCCAGTTGAATATGTTCTGGTGTGTAAACAACCTCTCTATTGACATGATGGCTACATCAGCACCTTATGTGTAGGTCACTATTCAGAATTTCCAAGTTGCCATAGCTGCTCAAGTGGATCCTTACCACCTCTAGAGTATGGATACACTGGCAGTAATATTGCCAAGATCTTTTGGTCTAAGCTGAAATACTCAAGCTACAATAGGCTGTTACATCTCCCCAACCTACAATCATATTCAAATAGATCCATATAACAATTCAGCTTGCCCATATTGTTGTATTTCATGACTATATGGGACACCTCAACAGACATGTATTCTGCATTGCTGCCCACAAACTCTCTTCCTTCATTAGGGAAGCAAGCTCTTGGCACAGGGATCACACCACCTGCTCATCTGTATCCTTCACCTCCCTAAGTACAGCCCTTGGGACCTCTTGCTGTGCTGCAATATTCTGATGGCAAAGTCCTCAGCTATACTCTGAAAACTAAACATACTTATGTACAGATCTGCAGAGATCCTTCAAACATTTTATAAAAATGTTTTAGAATGTTCATCTAAAAGCAAGGGAGTCAATACTGTATCAAAATGACCATGATATTATATAGTATAAGCATTCCTAGTTGATCTTCAGTTTCCATATCAGAAAATGTCAGAGTAAACTTTATTGTCAATCAGATGTACACAGCAGTGCAACCTGAACAAAATTACGTTGCTTTGGTCCCCAAGCAAGACATAATCGTGAACACATAGTTTGAGTGACAGTAAGACTAATACACATATGGTAATAATTAACAACACAATAAATTACCACAATTGGACAGGAAGTATACTTGATTTAAAAAAAAAGGAACTCATCCTGTTTAAAAGATGCAGTCTAATTCATTTGCATGGGCAGTAGAATAGTGCATATAGAAACGCGACAGGTATGATGCACTGTTGCATATATTGCATTGTGTAATCCTGTACTGTATTAGCATGATGCCAGGAGACAGTAAGTCACTTTAGTAATTCACATATATGCACATATCATTTGGTATCTCACATATTCTTCCCTTGACCATCATCTTTCTAATTCGTGATCTCAAGCCTATTAAATGCACCTGAATTCCTGACAAGCCTGTCTAGTAGGCAGTTCCATGGTTATACAACCTTCTCTGTGAAGAATATTTTCTGTGGCCCCAATGAGCACCCCAATTTTTAATACTTGTTCCTTTTCCTGTCATCATTGTCCATTTAGAGTGAAACTAGTCAATGACTTCAGTCTAGAGAACTGTATAGGGTATATGGTTTTGGAAAGTTTGCCTATTTCTGTTCAGACTGAACACCCTTAGGATGCACAACAGCATTCTGTTTCTACTGCCACCGCTCTCACACTATGTTCCTCTTTGCCCAGGTTATATGTGATGTACGAACTAGAACTATTGTCCTGCTATGTTTCCATAATGGGCACACTCACCCTATAATATGTAACACACTGTTGTCATGGAACAGTTGAAACATTTTGCCAGGGTTAGTAGTGTGAATAACAAATTGTACATTTTGCAAAATCTGGTGACCCCTGCAAATCCAAATGTGGCCCTTCTCTACAAATCTCCATTTCTATACTTTCCTTTGTGACATCATGAAAGACAGTTATTCTGCTCTCCATTCCCTCACCTCTCTTTCTCTTCATATCACACTGATTTCCCCACTGCACTCCCCTAGTTAGTAGGATTCACTATATTCCTAACTTTGCACCTATCATCAAATCCCTGTGTCCTACACATCTGTCTTGCAGAAATCTAATTTATCAGTCTTTGGCAGAACAAAATGTTTTTCATTCTTCTTATCAGTGGACTCTTTAGGGCCATAGCAGGCATATTGCTGAAGTCATGCCTAACAACACCTTCTGATTATCCCCTGTCCATTTCCTATGTAAAGAATTCATACAACTATGTCAGGTATTTCTGACTGTTCCCTCTGGATGCAAATACATGCTGGCTGCTATTTTGTAGATTGCTTCCCCTTAGGAAAGTAACTTTTGCCCACATTATTATTATTATTATTATTATTATTATAGTATTACTATTACTATTATCTACAAGGGAGTAAGTGCTTCTAAGACAATTTGTTGCATTTAACACAGCTTATACAATTTTATAAATGTTGTTATCCATTATGTGGGCACTTCAGTGAAAGCTATTGAATCTATATATATGGTTTTCAGCAGTACTGAACATTCACACATGGTATGCATATCCATTTTAAGACAAGTAAAATTCAACCAATTGTTTTCATATCCATGACATACCATTCTAGTTGCTGTATATTGCAACCTATCAGACTGTCATACTTAAGAGCAAATGATCAGTAAATGCAGATTCAATCAGGTTTATGGATTTTCTTTATAGAAATACATATAATTGTTCAGTCATAGTAAAGGAAATGCAGTATTACAAAGATGAACGCTTTTGAAGTGCTAAAAAACTAAAACTTAAGCAGTATTGGTCACTATTTACTGTTAAAGTAATTAATTGCCGAAGGGTTATGGAATTTCATTCTCATTGACAGTTTACTATCATTCTTAAATAAAAATGATACTGTTCTGATTGTTGCATCATTAAAATAAAGGCTTTTGTTATTTAATACTTCTAAACTATTTTGCTCTCTACATTTGTCTTTGTTTCTCTTTCTTTTTTCTTCTTCTGTGTTTTATTCTGTAAGCCCAGTGGTGGCACCTAAAATGCTGCCAACAAAGTTGTGGGAGAGATCATCACCACCCTTTGGCCACTTGGGGACTACTTCACAGATTGTGAACAGTGGATCTACCCCTGTAGGTACCCCAAGACATAGAATCCTGGAGAACCAACACTCTGAGCTTCAGGGCATGGAGACAGCTGTGGTAGAAATGGTGTTGGACATGTAGTGGGACCTGCATGAATATCTCTTCCAGTTGGTGCAAGATGCACTATCCCAGTCACTTCCAACCTCTGGTACACTTGAGTTTTCATCCTCCCTCACCAGTGGGTTCACCCCACCAAGGTCCATCAGTGCAGGGGAATTTGTGAGGTTATCTGAAGCAGGATGATATTGAGTACATGTCCCTCATCATCATCCCCTTAACTCCTCCAAAATTCTTTGTCCTGCACCACTCTGCCCTGCTTCCTTCCTTCACCAACTTTCTTTATAAAAATACTTGGAAAAATGGGGATCTATTCCCACCAAAAGCATATTATCCATTCCCTCCCACCACATCTATCACAACCTTTTTAATATGTTCCTTTTGTGCTTTCCTTGTCTGATGTCTTAGCTTTTTCACACTGTTCTGTCTGCCCCTTTCCATCCCCATGAAAGCCACAATATGGTGTCCATATAAGGATATGGTGTGAGTGAATTCAAGTCTTTGACACTTTTGATAAGCTACAGGCCAGCAGTGCTGAGCCATAACTGGTGCAAAACTTCATGAACATTCCCAAGGTATTTATGCAGTTCCACGCTCACTGCCAGCTGCTGAAACTAAATGACAGTATTTATGAATTTATTTACAGATGAAGCATATGCACAACAGTAGGAACATTTCCACATATTACCAGACTCTTTTCATATCAGTTTATATAACTTTAGATCTGTTAAACTCTGGAATTTTCTTCTGACAGCTAGGAACTTCTAAAAGCAGTGTCACTTTTTCATACTTTGGTCATTTAAATATCGGTGTAGCAGCACTATTGTCAGATTCCCTTTGTGCATGTGTAAAGTGTAAGACTATGAATACCACCAAAGTATTAGATCAAAGACAGAAAAAAATCAGAGATAGATAGCAGTTTATACACAAGTATGTAAACTACTTCCACACCTAACACATATGTTTTCCTCAAATGAAACTGTAAGATCCCTACCTTCAAGCTTAATGAATTTGTTAACTATGCAAGACATTAAATGCATTTATGTGTAACTATTCTACATAATGTTATCTCTAATATTAACTATCAGTTGTATCTAAATTGTATAATCCATCTTGGGGCTTTTCTCCCTGGCCCTCCACTGAAAATAGGTCAATTCGGCCCAGTGGACTTCCCCGATAATCAAACTGCAAATAAATAAATAAATAATAAGTACATAGTGAATGAACTGTGGTTGAAGAGAATCAAAGGCAAGCTATAAATCTGGGGAAAAAAGTACAAATAGCCTAACAGAAAGCCAGGTTACAAAGGTAAAAATTATACCTTATATAGGGGAAGATTAAAATGTCAAAGGAGCTGCAGGGAGGGGACTTACAGGAGGAGAGCTTGGATCATACCTCTCAACTGTCTACAATTTTACAGTGTCAAGATTTTTGCATCATATTTTTGTTCTGTCCCTCATAAAATATGTGCTTTTTCTGGAAAATTTTTGAGGACTGACGTCACCATGTAATGGCAGACATTTGAGTTTCATAATTGACATCCTTAAGAAAATGCATTATTATGCATAATCTGTTATTCTATCAACTTTCTAAGTTTATAAGACTTATATTTAAAATCTGTCCCTGATTTTCAGTCTTCGTTCTGGCGTTATTTTTGCCTTTGCGCAGAATTCTTGCACTAAGAAGCTGAGTGGTATGGGTTGGATATGACTTTTCAGCAGTAGGAATAATAAACAGAAATAATGAAAATATAGTGAAGAATTTAGAAGATATCTGTACAGAACATACACAAAATTAATCACATTTATTGCAAAATATCCTACAGATGAAGCAGTACAACTAAATGAGAAGGAAACTTGGTCATACGAGAATATGTAATAAGAGAGATATTCAAACCTACTTGTAGAAATAAAAATAAATAACAAAAATTACAGAATAGCCATGTCTTTACTAGGAGCAAAAATACTGACTTTGAAGAAACTATATAAAAGCAACTAAAAGTGATCAAACTGGAAGTTTAGTAGTGTCTGTGGAGACACATCACATAAACACTAGAGATATCACTACTGTGACAAGACATTTACAAAATTTCACAGTGATAACTGAAACTGGGATTCCTGTTACCTCTCATATCTTATATGTTGAAATACCTCACAAAACACATGAAATGTAAATTGCTTGGGTTAATACATAGTAAAAGATTGCTAATATTGAATTTATATTAGTCCTAATAAGTTCAGTCCAATGCAAAGTATTTTGAATAAATATGGATTACATATAAATATAACTGGAAGGAGAATACTTACAAATGGTATAGTGATATATATTATTGAACAAAAACTGATTTTTATTTTTTCTGAATGCGATTTGAAAAGCAATCTAAGCATAAATCAGAGGTACTAACAACAAATATACAAAGTCTGAATAACTGAGGATTCCTTATAAGGGCAGTTTAATATTCTTTAAATATATACCTATCAATAATAATGGAGACTTAACTGTGAGAAAATAACTGGATACCAGTCTCTAGAGGGTACATAGTACATTTTCCTGTCAAAGAAGCAAAACATCAGGGATAGATGGTGAGATTATAATCTTTACAAAAAAGTCACATTGAGGTCTTATAGCTCCTTGTTTTTGACAGCAAAGTGTATATTATTATTATGCATTTATGTTTTTTTTTTTTTATTTTGACTGAAAAGTCTAGAAAAGTTATTACATCCATTATTGGTATATATACAGAATACCTAATTCAAAGATATCTAATCTTGAGGAAATGACAAATTTTATTTACTCTGCAAATGCAGAAGAATCCTTCTTAAAAGGTGGGACATGCAATAATTTTATTAAAATAAAAATAAACTATCATCTTCTTAGTAGATAATACGAGGCAAATAGTGAACAGACCTACAAGACAACAATATTTTGACTATTCTGTGTTTGTCACAATATGTAAAAATCGATGGTTTCAGATTACAATCTCTGATTCCTGTTAGTAATGATTCTACAATAGTGGTTGCCATGTATATTCTTTTCAATTCATTCTTCCCAACTATCCCTGATTTTTCAGAATGTCTGATTTTATGGCATAGATTTGCCCTGCCCCTCAAAAAATGTTTGATTTTCCAGTAAATCTCCAAAGACTACATTCAAACAATAATGTCAAACATTAGAGTTTTGTACTTCTTTGTAATGTTTGGAGAATACATGTTGATGCAAAACCTGTTGTTCTATTAATTTTCAATATGAATTAAACTAATATTTAAAAAAGTGTCCCTTATTCTGTGCCTTTGTATCCCATGTTGTGTTTGGCTTTGTCCATCATTATTTAGCAAAGACACTGAGAAATATGATTTTATCATAACCATCAGTAAACTGTATTCATACAACTCTTTTACTCACTACAAGAAGAAAATATTTTTGAGAAAGTGTACTTTGGTAGGCCATGTTCAGAGATAAAGATACATATGGTGTGAGGACCAAATTATAATAAGATTGTATTTTCCAGTTATATTAAAGAAGAACTGTCCTGCCATTGGTAGGAAGCACTTTAGCTTTCCACCAAAACAGAAAAGGTTTAATTAAGGGATGAAATTAATTGTTAAGGAATTGAAAGGCAGGGAAAATAAGGAACTGAAGGTCAAAATTAACGTTTTTGACAAGCAAATCAAAGTGAACACCCAAAAGATCAGATGGCATATGAAGAAAATTTGGTAAATTAATTTAAAGGACAATATGAAGGCTTTCTTTAAATGCATGCAGAAAGACAGAGAAAAAACAAAAAGAGTACTTAATAGGGGTACCTTGAGAAGTGATGTTTAGAGATAAAGATATATGTGGCATGTAGACCAAACTAAAATGTTGTATTTTCAGGTTTTATTAAAAAAGGCATTCCCTCCTACTAGTAGGAAGTATTTTAGCTCTGATTTGAAATACCAAATATTTAATTAAGGAAAGAAATAAAATGCTAAGTAAGCAAAAAGTAGGAAAATTGGGAACTGACAGTCATAATTAACAATCTTGATAAGAAAATTAAAGTACACACTGACAGAGTCAGATGGCCAATGAAGAGCATATGGTAAAATAATTTAAAGGATGGTAGGATATTTTTCTCCAAATACATGTACAAAGCTAGAGAAAAAGAGCTTACTACTATTTGTTTTCAAGAAAATGAGACATAAAAAGATGTTGGGAGCATCATAGATTTTTTTATAATTTGAAAAATTGTATGAGTTAATAAGCAATGAAAAACTGCAACCTAGAATTACCTTACACAAAACTCTTGGAGATTACAAAGGAATAAATAATTGTTCATTTTGGCAAAGCCAAACAAGTAAAAGTTGTAGGGTTGATGCAATAACAAAAACCTGAAATCACTTGGAGAAATGCTTTCAATTCCTTGAGATTAATTTACCACATGCAGATAGCAGCAGTCAGGAAAGATGCTATATCTAAATCAATATTCAAAAGGAAGGGTAAACAAGACAGTGTAAAAAGTTCCACCAGACTACTGTTAAATACAGGAAAGACCATAGAGTTTTTTTTTGTTTTAAAAATACTTTTGGATACTTTAGGACGTATGGGTCAGTGGAATATCTATCAAAAAGTATATGTAAAGAAAGATCTATACTGATTTCCTTACAGGGATTATCATAATTTGAGTAAAATTGCAATGATGGGTATTTCTAATATTCTAATTATAGGGCTCTGGAAATTGCTTTGTGAGTGGATGTTTCAGACTTCTTAACTGCCACAGTAAGGTATTAGATTATGATCTGAGGCTACCAGAGGATTAAATATTGGGCCCACATTTGTTTACTCTGTATATATCTGATTTACCTCTACCATTATATATTTTCACTACTGATAAAAGAGTAAGTATATTATAAATAAAGAAGACCAGGACCAACTTCCGGCTTGTTAGACTGGACTGAGAGAATGGACAGAAGCCAATAGTATGATAGCAAACACAGAGAAAACCATATCAGGTGATTATTTGGACTAGAGTCACATATTATATGTACCAATATAACTATCATATAGACATCATGAAGGAATGTGGTGAAATGATAAGTTGTATAAATAAATGTATTAAATCAAGAAAGGTAGGAGTGTTGAAAACTAGCTATACTACTAAGTCCAAAAATACAAAATAGAAACAGTTTATAGTTTCCTATATGAAGCTATTTAAATTAAAGTTGGAAAGCATACAAATTAAATTCAGGCAGGCAATATTTGAGACAGAAAATGACTTATGGGGAAAGAGTTTTAAACTGTGTTTTGTGTGTATGAATTATATAGACATCAGTGTGATTTGATTTATGTTTTCATGGCAGTATTTGACCTATATTTTTGAGAGAGATGCAGGCTAAACAACAGCAAACACTGATCAGGTGAGGTCATTAAGAACCTTTAAGTGAAACAAAAAACAATGAACTAACAACATGAAAGAACTGTAGGGGTGTGGAACTAATTTCAAAATAATATGAGGGATAACAACAGTTTACCAGCATTTAAAAAGGCAATATACAGTTATTATTTTATTTATTTAACATTTTACTGGGAAAGTCTGACTTGGAACAAAGCCAATTTTCAGTGGAGGCCTGGGGAGAAACACTCCAGATGCATGTCTTTATAGTATGGGAGGAAACCAGAGTACCCGGAGGAAACCGACATGAATGCAGGGAGAACATGCAGACTCCACACAGAAGGCACTCCAGCCGAGAATCAAACAGGAATACCTCTTGCTGTGAGGCAAAAACCCTACTGCTGCACCACTGAGCCATCCAATTATAGAAAGTCAGATACTATAGGGTGTATACTAGCTCTAGGCCATGGTCACTGTTGTTGTGATACGCTGACTCCATGTAGAAAAAAATGGGAAAAAGGGTTGATACAGATGCTGATGCCATACCGTACAAAGTAGTGCTTTTATTGCTACAGTGCAAACACAGTTCTGGCACACTTTTCTATTTATACAGTACTTTCATCTCACTGCTGAGCTGCTGTTAAAATAACAACAATGTGAAAAGCATTACTGCTCTAGGATAATTACAACATCTGTACTAATCCTAGTATTTTACTGTAGTAGCTTCTTCCCCTTTATATGCTACTATCTTTCTTTTATGCTTCCTCACTTTCAACATTTCTTCAATTTTTTATCCAGCACTACCAGATCAAATCTTACTTTCTGGAATCATATTAAAATGCTGTTCTACTTCCTTGTCATCTTACAGTATAAAGCAAAATGTCATAGCTCCACTTGGAAACGTATGTTTCCTGTCCCAAATGCATTAGCATGTATTGCATAAAGCAGTGCTGCTTTCCATTTATATTGTATAAAAATCTAAAGTGCCTTCCAGTTCTGGTGTTCCGGGCTGATCTCTGCTCACATTCCATATTGCAGGAGGGTGGATAACCAAGCAAAAAGGGAAAGATGTGCCCAGCCTCTAGGGTTAGTGATCTGGACTCTGGCCTGCTGCAATTTGTAAAACTTTAAAATCCAAAGTATGTATATCAACTTCTGGCCAAATTATTTTTGAGGACTAAATCTCAGAAGTAGTTTGTTTAAATAAAATCCTTTTTATTGTAGTGACAGTGTTCTCATTACAGGCAGATGAGCACTACTTTGTGGTAATGTTACATTCATGTAATTGTTTTTTTAAGTTGTGCTTTAGAAAAATAGTGTTATAGCTTATAAATATAGTGTCTTTCAGTGATTTTCAAGCCATTATCCATAAAAATAGTTTTACATCTTTTTAAATACAGTCAAGCATATCACACTTGAAAGGGAGTCTCATTGTTTGTTTATTGTTTTTTTGGGGGGGGGGGGGGCACAGATGATGTTTCCTTTAATAAAACATGTGTGATCAAGATTCCTTAGATTAAGTATGTAGTGATTGAAAAGGCAATATTCAGTCCTGTTTGTTTTCCAGCTAAAAGTCTTATCTGCCATTCCAGTTCCTTCTTCTCTAATTTGTCATTTTTGTTGCCGTCCAGATGGTTGTGGTCTGTTCTGTCTATAATGTGGAATTTAAAGGTTCTGCATCCTCCAGATTCTTTTGCATGTTTAGCCAATGGGTTGGTCATGCTGCCTTGTTGGATGTTTGTGTCGTGGTGGGCTATCCTGATCTTTAGTTTGTTGATGGTCTTCCCGATGTGAAATGCTTGGCAGTGATTACATTCTGCTCTATACACCATGGTATCTGTATTGCACTTACCAGAAAATGCACTTTCAGTTTTCTTTTTGTTGTTGGGGCATATGAAGTTGGAATTATTGCTCATATATTTGCAATAATTATAGTCTAGGGGCCACGTGGTTAGGTGCCTTTCTGTCACCAGTTATCTTCTACAGTGTGGAAGCTTTCCATGTAGTTCTTAATGCTTTTATTTTTCCTAATGGTGAATCAAGATAGCGGGTGCAGAATCTTATTGAGGGATTTCTGAAACGGTTGATGTAGATCAAGAATTGCTCTAGGTTTTCTGGGCTGCTGTTCCATATGATAATAATGTTGTGTATATATCTTAGGTAGCAGCCTATATGGGAGTAGGAGGGGGAGTTGTAAAGAAAGTCTTCCTCCCATTTGCTTTGCACTGTGCTTGCTAGGGTGGGGGGGGGGGCATTGGTGCCCCAATTGCAATTCCTGTGGTTTGGCTAAAGTAATGTCCTTCAAACTGGAAGTTATCGGTTGGTAAGTAGAAGCTTCAGGAGTCTGATCTCTCCTAGTAATTCCTATTTCTTGTTGTAGGCCTCTATGATGGCTGTGATACATTAGTCATGGGGAGGTACCATACAAAGTGTCTCAACATTGATGTTGACTAGTATGGCGTTCTAGTTCAGGGAGATGTTCTTGGTCTTTTGAAGGATTTCCATAGAGTCTAGGATGAATGATTTATTGTTCTCTACAAGGATTTGGAATTGCACTTCTAGATATATGGAGATGGGTTCGGTTATAGATCCCCTGCTAGTCACCAGCAGTCTGTAGACTTGGGGCACTTGTCCAAAAAGGAGAAATTTGCCCTTTTCCTCACTGTAGTGTGATCATTAGTTAGGGGGGTGTGTGGCTGGGTTTGACATACTGAGGTGTGTTTTACATTGAATGTTGCTGAAATGCCTCCATTCCCTGAAAAAAATGCAGTAATGTGAAACTTCAGTTTATTCAAAGTTTGGTGATGTCATCTCAGTAAAGTAAGTTTCAATTAAGTGTAATTTTGGTCTACTGAAGTAGACCCACTTAAGCATAACTTACCAATCTGGCCCTCTGCATTTATAAGGTTTATATATATATATATATATATATATATATATATATATATATATATATATATATGGGTCTATATGACTTGGTCGACAGTTCATATGATCGACTGTTTATTTGGTCGACAGTTCATTTGCTCGACAAGCATTTTAGGTGGGGGGCTTCACCCCCCCCCAACTATATATATCAACTCCAGGGTCACACAATATTGGGGAAGGGGGCAAATGCTTGTCGATCAAATGAACTGTCGACCAAATAAACAGTCGATCATATATATATATATATATATATATATATATATATATATATACATATATATATATTATTTATCTGTGTCTTTTCTTTTCCTTGTCTTCCCCTTTAAGTCTCCCAGTATGCCACCCAAGAGATCCTTTTTGTATACCACAGTTCAGCTAAAACTTTGTTACCACATTTCTCACTTCATCTCTACAGCAGCACACACAGCTCTAGCCAAATGTTTTAATTCCAAAGCTGGAATACAGGCTACCACTTCTAACATTCCACTCTTCTTATAATGTTAAGAGTATACAAATCATATCAAACAAGATCTCCAGATATGTCCTGTCGGCTGATGCTCAGTCACACCAATGTAGTGTCCTTAACAAACCAAAGTGAACTGTTTGCCTGTTACTGAAATATTCACTTTTCTGCTAGGCACACTCTTTTATAAAATTCTAAATGAAGTCCACTGCCCTCATCTCAAAATAAAACTTCTTGTCTGAGACCACATCTAAACTTTAAGAAACCCATAAGAAGATCGTAGTTTATTAACCTATCTTTTAAAACTATTATCGGTGAGTGTGCCTTTTCCAGATTAGACCTGCACTATGAATAAACTGCATTGTGACATCAGGCCTCAAAACTCACCATCTCTTTCTGAGCATCTCTGCATTGAAACAAAATACAATTGTTCTGGTGACAATGCTTTAATAATTCCACCCCTTATATGCTGTCCTACAAATCACAACTTAAATATTCATAGATGCATAATGTGAATATCTAAATATGTCATACTTATGTATATAGTGTATATCATGTATATAAATCTTCTATTGAAAGCATGTACCTCAGTATATTCCATTCTGAATGAGCATGCCTACACAGCTTTGTTTTTATTGTTTGTACTGATTGGTAACAGTATTTGTACATTTAATTTGCTTTTTCCTGTGTTATTTGATATTTTTCCCAGGTCATGGCTGAAAAGGGTCCATTGGGCCAGCCCACCTATCCAATCAATATATAGGGAATAAACTAACTAACTAACTAAATACATACATTGTACTTGGGTTTACAGTGTGCATATTAGAGATGTAGTTAAATTACTTATAGAAACATGCAACTAATTAGTTATGATAATCAGTCAGCAGAACTGTCTGTCCAACAATAATGCACAGTGTTTTTCTTTAATTATTTATGTGGTCTGTTCTTGAAGATTTAGTCCTTTATCAGTCATTTAAAATTATTTATCATTGCTGCATTTAGTTGATTATGTTAAATAAGTGTCTCTGAAGGTGATGTCACTGAACAGTAATACAGCTGATTTTAACAGTCTTCACTTTTACAGTGCTCAATATTTTGCAGGTGTTTATTAGTTTTTTACATCTATAAGATTTTTCTGTTTATTGTATTATTTATGGCTGTGCTGTGATTAATGGATAATTTATATTTTAGGTATGTAGAGGAAACTATAAGTGGTGGTATGGTTTATGTGTGGGTCTAGTAGCTATAAATGACATTTACCTGTTTATTTAGTTTTGACTCATTCCTGTGGCTTTGAATAGTTGTTGTTGACTCTCTTTTTTAGTTATTAGGAATTGGGTGCAGCACTTATTTCAAAATGAAAATAAGAGTTATATGTTCTGTTCTGACTGGTTTCTTTATTAGATTGGGGTTTGGATCTGAAGTTAGACTTCATAATATTATACACATGTTCCATTTATAAGGAAGTACAGAAAGTGAGCGGAAATATCTATATGAGTTGTTGGACATTACTTCATTCACTTATGAAGCTAACTATGTTATTTTTCTATAACATATCTTTTCTTAGATATATATATATATATATATATATATATATATATATATATATATATATATATATATATATCGGCATTAATTTTGTGCCAAATTATAAGCACTTACAAATTCAATATTTAATATTGCAGATTGAAGGAAGTTTTTTTTACAAACAAAGGTTTGATTCATCACAGTATTAATAGTAATTTAACCAATCAGTATATTTAAAGGATTTTAATTATTTGATACTTTACTATTTTGGGGGGAATCCATTAATAATTGAACAGTTATTTTATGTACTTCTCATTAAAAATCATATGAATGGGTATATAATTCCGTTAGTAAAAATTATATATTAAATAAAAGAATCTAAGTTACATAACTAATAGTAAATGCATTTGTGTGTATGTGTGTGAGTATATGTATGTATATGTATGTGTATATATTTTATGATTTCATTATCACCTGTAAAATACAACTTCTTTGCTATTCTTTGCTATTATCACCTATTTCATACATTCTTTGCTGCTTTGTAGTGTTTTACTTTATGGATAAAGCAGTTCCATTATAGGGAAAGGGTTTATTTCTAATACAGTCATTCAGATTTATACTAGGTTTGTTTGTGTGTGTGTGTGTGTGTGTGTGTGTGTGTGTGTGTGTGTGTGTGTGTGTGTGTGTGTGTGTGTGTGTGTGTGTGTGTGTGTGTGTGTGTGTGCTTATGTCAAAGTAGTTTTCCAATGTTTTGTGTTGCTTTTACAAAACCATAATTTGTTTCTTTACTTATGATGTTCATAGAATAGGACTTATTATTTTGATAGAGAACAAAAGTACTAAAACACTCTAGTTTCTTTATTTTATTCATTGGTTGACAGTGGCTGTTCTCTGCTTAGTGCCTCTTGTGTTTGGTTAAGAGATTATTGTATTGATATATAATATTGTTTTAGGCTGTCTTCTTTAAAATGTATTTCATTGAATGTTAATGATTTTAACAGTGGTAATAAGACAGCTAGTCTTTTTAAATATCTGAAAATGAATAAAATGCAGTTGGCCTTTTTGCAGGAAACTCATCTGTTTCAAGAAGTCATTGTAGGATTAAATAAAATAGATTAGACAGTAATGCTTGTGTCTATTTTTAAAGAAAAATCGGGTACTTTGATCCCATGGAGAAATTTGACCTTTATGCCTAAGTTTATTAATTCATTTTGTGATGATAAAGGTATAATGTATATAGCTGTTATTGAATATGAAATATTTACCTTAGCTAATATATATATTGGATTCTGGGAAATGAAGCTTAGTTTTCCAAGAAGCATCAAAATGGAGGTATTATTTTATCAGGCAATTTTAAATCTATTTTAATATAAACTAAATCAGTGATATTAGCAAACTCAGAATTTCAACTTTAACTAAGGCTGTATAGAATTTTACTAACTAATTAATCTCATAAATATTAATGATTTTTCTGAGTCAAATTCTGTTTTATACTCATTATTCTTATAGGTTTGGTACACAATCAAGAATCAATACGGTATACATTTCTAATGATTTGCTTCATAAATCTGAGATTTTAAACGTGGTATCATGTCCTATTTCTGACCACAGTGCTATTACTTTTACAGTAACAGTAAATCAATGGAAGTTGGTCACTTATAACAGATTACCACCTTTATATTGCAAAGTTGAAAGACCATAAGGAATGTTTTTAGAAGAATACATTTTCTTAAATCTAATAACAATGATGGGGTTCAGATGTAGTTTTATGAAATTTGATGGAAACCTATTTAATCAGAAAGATATTAATCTGGTATTATAATAAGAGAAGGGAATGGTATAATGCTTTCTTTGACTTACAAAATAAAGTATATAAAGTTAAGAATACAAAATGTTAATAAAGATTTGTTACCAGAAATGAAGAATTTGAATGTTGACTATCAGTATATTTTACAACACAAAGTTTCTATTAGTTTAGAAAAAGTTAAACTGCCCTCTTACTCTTTAACCCTTAAAGAGCTGCATAAGTTAGCATTTACATAAAAAAGAAAAGATCTAATTATATTACTTGCATATCACTTCCAGGGAATAGGAAGAAATGTATTCATGTAAAAGATATTTGGACTGCTTCAAAAATCAATATAAGAAAATTATTGTTTAGACAAATAATATAGAACATGGAAAAGTAATTGAAACCTTCTTAAATAAAACAAATATATATAAAAATATTTTCAGAACAAATAAAGAAAATGTGAATGTAAACCTGCAGATTTTTAGAGTAACATAAACACCGCTAATACAAGTTAAACTGAATACAAAAGGTTTTCTGCAGTAAGGCAATCTGCTCAGGTCTTTTTTTGGCTAAACTACAATACTGCTAGGCAAATCCCTATAGAAGTCACCCCCAATACCAAGCTACTAGGCATGGCAATTGATGATAACCTGACATTTGACTTAAACTTGCAACTTATTATTTAAAAAAAGCACCAAAAATTAGGGACACACTATAGAACAAAATATACTTTATTGATTTATCCAGGAAACCCCTGGCCTCTGCAGTCCTTCTCCTAATATACTGTATAACTCCCCAGTATAGCTTACTCTTCAAGCTTCCTTGCAAACTAAACTAAACCAAATGGGGGGTGAAGGCTTGAACACTTAGGGGGTTCAGAGAAATGAGAGGAATTTGGATAATTTGAGGTTTGGTAGAAATAAAGACAAAGTTTTGGATGGGAAAGATGCAGTATTTTTTGTCAACAAATTTTCCCCTTTTTTGGATACTCTTAGAGGGCTTGTGAACAGGTTATGGCCGGTGGTTAGCAAGGATGCAATGGTAGGTAATGTGTTCCCTGATAGGGTTACATTTTCTTATGGGAGATTTTTTAATCTCAAAGAATTGTTGAGTATGAAAGTACAGATGGATCAAAGAGGGGAGGTGGGTTTGTTCCCTTGTGGTAAATGTAAAGTGTGCTATAAAATGAGGAATTTAAGTGGCACACATATTAATGGAAGAAAATTTAGGGCTAGGGAGCATTTTTAGTGCAATTCTTCTGGAATGGTTTATATTTTGGGGTGTGGTTCTTCTATGAAGTGGTATAGAGGGCAGACCAAAATGAAAGTTAAATTAAGAATGTTAGAACATCTTAGTGAGATAAGAAATGTGGGGTTGGAAAGCCCAGTGGCTGATCATTTTTGTTCCATCCATAATGCTAAAACTGATAGTTTTTTCTTTAGTATTTTGGCTAAGCCTGCATGCGAAGAAGTCAGTTTGAATTATTTCACACAAACGTTATTACATCTAGAAGCCAGATTTATTGTTAATTTTGGGACTATTCATCCTTGGGGTTTGAATTTGGATATCAATTTTGGCATTTAATGTATTGCATATTGTGAGACACATTGCAGTTTTTATTATTATTTTGTGGAGGAAAAAAGTGTTTTTGTGCACTGTCTTTTTAAACTCTGCAGTGATTTTGTATCATAATCTGGGTCTTAGTGATGTTGATTACTAGTAATTGAATGATTGATTTTTTAATTGATTCACTCTTTTGCATAAAATGGCTATAGCTTTGATTGTTTAGCATTCTGTGAAGGCTTTGTAGCCAAGGTACCAGAAGCAGTTCATATTAAAAGATTTGCAGCCTTGCCTTGCTTCATGTGTTATTATTTAGTTTTCATATTGACTAAGAAACTTGGCCAGGGCACAGAGGAACTTCTCTTATTCTTTTTGGTAAGTGCCATGGGATCTTTTGCATCCATCTGAGCTACCACTAACTCAGGCAAATGGGGCCTCAGTTGAAGGTTTCATCCAATGGACATCACACTTAAAGCATGCGGCACCTCAGTATTGGTAAATTAATCCAATTACCTGGTGTAGGAATACAACCCACAGCTTTCTGTATGAAAAGCAAGTTTCTTTTGTTTGTTTGTTTGTTTTGAAGTTTATGAAATTCAGTAAAATATTAAAAATGTAATGCGTTTTCAGTTTGCAGAGGTTTTTGTTGAAGTCATTATGCCTCTCTACTTTTCTTTTTGTGAAATAAAATATCCCCTCAGGATTTTATTTTGTTCTAATTTGTCTGCTTACTTTAATTTCAGGGTGCAAAATGCTTATCTTGAGCAAAATTAATCCAAATTGCCATCTTCATTGTACATATCTGGCACTTTTTTCATTACAGTCGGGCAATGCTTGCCAATCCAGCCCCATTTGTACATAAACTAAAATAGTTAGCCTTTTCAACAGAAAGTTTATCTCCTACAATATTCTGATGCCAATAATGGTTATAATTGTACTGAGGCACCCTTTAGTTCAGTTTCTTCTGCCACTCAGAAGTAGAAAGATATCTGTGTGTTCTAGCTTCATTTAGGAGATCTTTAGTTGGTACCGTTACTGAAGCATTCATTTAAATTGTATTATTTCATTTATCCTCTTTACAACTATCCATTTCTGGGTCTTGGGTGAAATGAAACTTATCTCAGCTTCAAGAGGCACAAGGCAGAGAAAATCATCCTGGATAACACATCAGCTCATCTTGGAAAAGATACACGTGCATGCATTTGCACGCGCGCACACACACACATGCACACACACACACACACACACACACACACACACACACACACACACACACACACGCACGCACGCACACACACACACACACACACACACACACACACACTCACATGCATTCTCTATCTCACACATGCCCACATGCAATGTGGATGACTGCCACATCTTTGAATTTTTTTATACCTAGCAGTATTAGTTTAGATGATAGGAGGAGTAGATACAGTTACAGCTTTTTTGACTAAATGGCTTTAAATGTAAAATTTTAGTGCTTTTACAGATAAACTGTATGTCTGTCTCTCTCCGTCTTCATCTTCTGGGTTTTATAGCTTGCTCACTCTTTCCATGTAAAGTTTTTTATGTATTCTTATTTATTATGCCTAATAATTATCATTTGTGGAAGGGAAATTCCTACCTCAGACAGATAAATCATTTTTTTTTTGTTTGGTAAAGACTCATAATGTTTCTAAATGTTGCATTTGTATTTCTTTTCGTACATTTATGTCTAAATCGAATGCAGCTTTGAACCCATTTTTAGGCAGAAATGAATCTATTACTTATTGGGTTTCTTTCCATTCCACTATCCCTTCCCTACCTAGCCTTCTAAAATGAAAATCCTTTTGTTAAGAATTAGTGACACGAGGTAAATTCCAGGTAACTGATAAGAATTCTTAGAGACAACAACAAAAAATAAATAAATAAATAAATAAATAAAAAAGGCGAAAAAGAAAAGGTTAATATAAGTTACACTCTGTTAATAGACAAAAATGTTCTATCATGATAGATTATCATGAAAGACTATAGCATGTCTGTTGAAGAAGGTAGAAGAGCATCTCTTAATACAGAGAAGTGGCAACAGTTTGACACCTCAAGCTTATGTAAAAATGGCAAAATGTGTCAATGATGAATGAATGGAAGCAGGTTCATAGGTAAATACTAGGCTAGCTGTCCTTGTAGACCATTTCAAGCCTAGCTAATTTCCCCAAGGGTGAGACTCAAACCCTGTATATTGTGTTTGTGAGACAAATACTATAACCATTTTGCCATCCCCCAACCCTCAATGTTCAATTAATCTAAGTGACCATTATGTGCCACAGGGACATGTTCATACATGACCTCCTATCATAGGCTATGGATAACCTCCACATTTTGAGCAGGTTGCTTTGACCTTACAGCACTTCTGCATTAAACCTGTTTTGAATAAAGAATGTTTCACCATCCATTCCTTTTGGTTTTTCAACAGCTTGACTATGGGTGCCATTTTTCTTATTGCTTTGAGTTAATGCCTAGGAAATAGGTTTGGTATATGACCTATTTCTGTGGCTCTGTATATATAGTCTATCATCTCTCTCTAGCCATTATGTCCCCTTCAAGTTAAGATCAAAGGGAGCTGTTCTGTTTTCAACCCTGACTGGAGAGTTTATTTCATTTGTGCATGAGGTCATGATATTTAAGCTTTTTTTACCAATCTCATTTTAACCCACAAGAAACTTTTTTGATGCACTATAATTTCTCTCCACTTCCCCCAATATATTCTATCCTGGCTTATAGAGTTTTTATTTTGCTTTATTTGTAAGAGAGAGTACTTTTATGTAGTATAGTACGAGACTAGTATTGTTTTCAGTAAAGTTCCTGTATATCTCACCGATAGAGCTAAAAATGAAGTTTTTCATGGAAATGTACCTACATTTTTTAACATGGAACCCACACTGGCTGTGGATGTACATCAGAATACTTCTTATCGGCATCATATTGACACCCCAGAACACTTTGAAAGTAATGTAGATGGGGCAAAATCCAAACACTTACACCCCTGAATCCCCATCTGTTGATGTTTCTTTTGATGAGGCTGCACATTTTATGACAGAAATTGTGAAAGATCACTATTACTGGGGTTCTCCCCAGCAGAAATTTACCACTTTACCTACATGCAAAATATGTAAAAGGTCTGCTATCCACATGCAAAATATGTAAAAGATCTGCTATCACACGTGGTGGACTCTTATAGGGATATTTACTATGCATTTACACATAAACTTGAATGTCTGATGTCTATTCCCAGGAAGATAGTCCTTTCAGATTTTAAAGTTTAATAGAACCCCTTTATAACTGCCCCAGATGCCAATGATGTCTATTTTTCTCAAAGTAATAAAAAGAGAGTATAGGTGAAAAGAAAGGGATAGAAAAGTGCTAGGTGAAAGAATAGTTCTGGTTTAGTCTTTAGTCAAGTGTAGAAAAAAGCTGCTAAGATGGAATAATTAGTAGGGCATACAACATATTGCATGATAACTATAAGAATTAGTCAGAGGAGGATTTGGAAGAGAGACTGGAAAGGCAGTATACAAAAGAACAATGGGAGGGCATCTTTATAGCTCCAAAGTATGCAAAAAAAGTTTAGACGATTTAGGATTTTTTGCTTGGAAGTGTTGATAGCTATTTTATATCTTTGGGAGTGCAATGAGTTGACATATTTTAAAAATTCCCTTTAGAGTACTCTGTTAGAAATGCTGGGAAAAGAAATTGATTTTAACTAAGGAAATTATTTGTTGAGCTGGCATACAGGATCCAAATTGCTTATACATAGGAAAGCTTTTTAAAGATTAATGCTTTTGGCTGCTTAAAAAAATCCTACACAATGGAAATAAAGAGCTAAACAAACTGTATATTATATATTTTAAAAGAAATAGAACTAGAGGTGGGATCTTTAAAAAGCAAAAAAAGAAAATTAAATGGAAATAAATGGAATTCATGAGATAAAATGCATGCAGAATAATGCTCAGTAGGAGTGAGGTTTAAGGGAAGCCAGGAATTGAGCAATTCATGTAAAGTAGATTTAATATAATTTGTAAAGGTTGTATATACACTAATATTTACCTTCTAATAACAACATCTGTAGCCATAGCACAATAATATGAGTCAGCCTTATCATAGTTGTATGTAATAATAAGAGAGATGACATTTTCTGCAGGCAAATGTAGGAGCAACAAATTATCGTTTAAAACTTATTGGGCAATCATATTGTTGGGCAACAGATACTGAAATTTCAAATTAGGTTATATTGAAAAAGAACTATACAAACTGGACCCAAACAAAGCACAGGGATGAGAAAGAATCTGTAATAATGATCTGAGAATACTTCAGCATGAGTTTATAGTACCATTATAGTTGTTATTTACAAGGTCGATTAGGTATGGGGAGATTCCTCAAAACTGGAGACAGGCACTTGTTAAATCCATATGTAAGGAAAAGTGAAACAGGACACACACAGTGTCATATAGACCCATAAGTTTAATTTCCCTTTTCTGTACGAATAATGGAGAAGGTCGTTTTGGATAAATTATTGTCAGAATTGAAAAGGTTGGGACACTCAAAAGCATATGTCAGCATGCATATGTTGAAAAACTACGTAGAAGTACATTTATATGATGTTCTATGAAAACATAATAATAGATGTAAGTGGAAAATTGTGCTGTGGTGTAATTTACATTGACTTGACTTGTGTTTGATAGGGTCATACACAAAACATTGATTAATAAATTGGAACAACTGCGCATTAGTGTAATCTTGATAAGATGGATAGCTGCAAATAGGACATTGCAAGTATCATGTAACAATAAGGTGATATTCTGTGATACATTCAAGGCACCCTACAGGGCTCTGCCCTAGGCCAATACTTGTTTTGGTTGTATTTTTCAAATGTATCTTTCTCATCTGAGGTGTTCTACAGTCTGTATGTAAATGACTAGAAAGTGGGTAAATGGAATACATCTGTTGCAGACAGGACATGCCTGCAAAATAATTTAATTAAATTGACCATTTGGACACAGAAGAATAATATGCTGATAAATACATAAAAAACTAAGCATAAGATATTTGGGAGACACAGACTGAAGGGTGAATATTTAATGCATCACTCAGTGATTTAAACCATGGATTCATTTAAGGACCTGAGTATTTGGATACAGTCATCTTTGTTTTTTTTTTTTTTGATCATATCAACTAATTGAATAATGATATTTATAAAACTATAACTTTATAAAACAATTGATAACATCTAGAAAATCAGAAATGATGAAGTGATTGTTTCTACATTGCATTAGACCCAAACTAGAGCATGGAATAATAACATGGAAACCTTATAGGAAAACTAACATAAGACATAAGTAGATTGGAAAGCATGCAGCTGAAATATACCAAGGGGATCCATGGATATGAAAGTTTTTAAATTGTGATGAAAGATCAAAATATCTGAATTTGTACAATGTTTCACATAGATATTTAAGAGGATACCTTATTCAGGTGTATAGGACATTTAGAGGCAACTAACTTAGGGAATGTTTGGGGTTATCAAAGAGTAGTTGAGAATCGTCAGACAACCTGTATAGGATGTTATATAGGAATGAGAGATGTATTAACTGGTTTTCTGAGGCAGTAACTGGTGCATGGAATTGACTACCAAATTATATTAAAGCAAGCAAAGGTTTAGAATAATTTGGACACTTGTTAAGGGAATAACTGTCTAGGCATATTTGCAGGCTAGAAGGGCATTATTACGCTTGCTTGAAATATTTAATATTTGTATGTATGTATGTATGTATGTATGAATCTACTCCATCCCCAAATCCAGACTGTTCCATCATCCTCCCTAACACCTCCCAAGACTCCAGAATATTTGCCTGCTCACTTCAATTCCTGCTTTTCTTCTTTTCACAATGCACCACCAGCCGTTATACATTATGATCCATCCTGACACATCAACTCCCATGAATACTTCTTGAAATTTGACATTTCACAGACTCCCACTTGTCAAACTCTTCCTTTCCTATTCTCTCCACCTTTCTGGTTTATGAAAAATCTATCACACACTTCTTGGAATTTCCAAAACACCTTGTCCTTAGAAGATGTTAAAATATGCGTGTGGTGCTAGTATTCTGCAAATCAGTCCCTCTCTCCCAGTAATAGAGCTTACCTTGTCCACCTACTTATCCAAAATACCATAGATCTTCTGTGTGGACCTCTTTTTAATTCAGTGGTAACTGTCTTACACTGATCCATGCACACTCAGCCCTAAATATTGCCCACCATCTTGTATGTAATATAAGGCCACATCCTGCAGTCTGCTATGTCTTACCTGTACATCTTCTTATGTTCTAGGATGGAAACACTATTCCAATAAAAACCATACAGTCATCTGTGACTAAAATGACACAGTTATATTCTGACTTCATGAGCTATATCACTCATCTCAATTCCATCAAGAACATCATTGGTGATAATGGGCATCCCTAGCACATTTTGCTTTCTACTCTGATGTCCGCTGAAAGCTCAACAATTGCCATCACCTTTAGAAATGGATCAACATATAGTACCCTCAGTCCTTAACATAAACTCCCTTCTTAATCCAATTCTTTTCATTAACTCTACAAAAAATTAACTGTAAAAATGCATTTCTGATATCAAACAACAGTGCATCAGCTTGTTTCAGATTCTCTCCCTCCAACTGCTGCAAGGAATTTGTTAGCAATGCCTTTAGTGATCATCTGAACTTTTACTCTCAACAAGCTCTACCTGATACATCAAAATAACTCTGGAACAGTGTGTTTTTGTTAAATATTGAAAGGAAATAGAAGATTGTGGAGCTTTCCATAACCAGATAGCTTAGAAGAGTGCAGGTGTCTGGCTAAGCAGTAATTGACAAGAGCTGAACTGATACACTTAAGATAAGAGAGGCATCAATTAAAAGATGTTCAGATCCTAAACTCTGTGACCTCTTCTCAGCAGATTTAGTAAAGGGATACTGAACATCAATAATGGGAGGTTCTGGGAGAACTGTATCAATAAGGAAAAATGAATGCAGGGAAAATAGTGTTAAAGTAAATATCAATTTCATTGGTAGCTTTGGAATGTACCGACTATAAAGTCACAGGGTTATTGTTCTTTCACAAGGCTAGTAAGTATTTTTTTCAAAGAACTGTTGAATATAAATAAAGTATAAATGGAATGACTTTCTGCACTTGGAAGGAAAAACATATTACATTTTAAGAAATACTGATGAATGTCCTTATTTTAAAATGATGCCAGTGCAGATTGCCAACCATGGAGAAATAGATGTTTCTGAGTTGTTTTTTTTTTTCAGTTTTGTATATATATATATATATATATATATATATATATATATATATATATATATATATATATATATATATATACACACACACACACACACACACGTATATATATATATATATATATATATATATATATATATATATATATATATATATATATATACACATGTATAGATTGGTTATGTGATTTGGAAAGGTACAGTGAATTGAGCTGTTTGGCTGAATGTGACATGAGCTCAAACAAATGTATGAAAATATATATATATATATATATATATATATATATATATATATATATACATGTGTGTGTGTGTGTGTGTGTGTGTGTGTGTGTGTGTGTGTGTGTGTGTGTGTGTGTGTGTGTGTGTGTGTGTGTGTGTGTGTGTGTGTATATATATGTGTGTGTGTGTGTGTGTGTGTGTGTGTGTGTGTGTGTGTGTGTGTTTGTGTGCGTATGTATATACACAACTTTGTCAATAATAACATGGGATGCAAATTGACTTACAGATATAGAGAAATGCAAATAGTGTTGAACTATATTAAGAAATAGAGTGCAAACTGTCATGTTATAAGAGACACATTTGTCTAGAAAAAAAGATAAAAACAGATTAAAGTGTACATATCAGGCATAATATAAGGGACAAAGGAGACAAATATTATTCTACTGATATGAAGAGGTGCACCAATTGTGGTGGAGGATGAAAAACAGACAATGGAAGATTTGTGGCTGTAAAGGGATATTGGCATGGAAAGAGAATTACCTTGGAGTGTATCTATAGCCTCCCTAAAACTGCAGCTATGGAGCTGTAAAGGATTATTGGAAAAGTAATCAGTTTCCAGCAGGGTATTTTATTCCTACATTGTGACTGGAATGTAGTTTGTAGCACAGACGATGTGTCAGGGGGCCCTAGAAGGGAAATTATATCTAAAGATGGCAGATTTTAAATAGGTATTTTAAAGTATGTAGTATGGAAGATGTTATTTCAGAAGCAGCAGTGCATTGGAAATTTACATAGTATTCTCCAATATGCAATAACTGGTCTAGGTTGGTCAGAAACTGTATCTGACCAGATAATATGCATTTGGATGAAATAACTATATCTGATCTTGCACCTATGGCAGTTAAGATAAAATTGAAGGAAGCTAAAATAAAAGAAAGACATTGCAGTTTCCCACGTATTTATTAAACAGGTAGGAATTTAAGAAATAGATAATAAATCAAATTAAAGGGACTAGCTGCAGCTTGGGATACAATTAAGATAGATTTTTCAAGTGTAATGAAAATAAGGGAGCAGGAGATGTGGGAAAAATGTAACAAAAAAAATTAGAAGGTTTGGCAAAAACTCAAATTTTCACAGGAGGGGAAGCTTTCAGATCAAGAAGAAGAAGAACTGCAGAGTGCTAAAAACAAAATGAGAGAACATTTTGACAATATACACAAGTTTAGGAAAAGTTTAGTTAAACAGTTATTTTTGACAATAATCCCAGGGCACAGAAATGTTTAGCACAAAACACTTAAGCAACACAAAGTAGAAAGCACTGTAGTAAAACTTTGGGACCCTATCACAAGAAAGTTAGGTAGGAATCATGAAGAGTAAATAGAGATAGTATGGTAATTTTATAAAATGAATATAGAGCAGAGGCATGGGGAAATCAGGAATAGACATATTTGGAAATGTTTTGGCAACATTAGATACATCAAAGCTTGGTGAAGTGGAAACTCAACAGTTAACAGTTATGATAGACAAGAAATAAAAAATATGATGTATAATCCAGCAACTAGGCAGTTACCAGGAATATATGGAATTCCAATAGGATTTTGGAAGCTAGGAGAAAGGAGGCTGTTGAAGATTTGGAAGGTACAGTTTAATAAAGCTTTGGTGGGGGGGACTTGCATCATGTAAGAGGGCAGTTGTAGTAGTATTATCAAAGGAGACTGCAGACTCTGCCTCATATAAACCAATGTCAATCCTAAACTACAATTACAAAGTATTTTTGTCTATATTAGACAGGAAAATGACAAAAATGTTATCAAAAACCAATAGGTATGGATCAGTGTGGTTTTGTGGAAGGGTGACAAACATCTGATGATTCTGAAGGAATTCTGTTTTTTTATTTTTTTTATTTTGTTTTAAACAATAAATAAACCAATCAGTTATAAAACAAACAAACAGCTATTCACACAGGTCCACAGCTGATCAATACATCAAAGGATTCCAAAGGAATTCTTGATTAGTCTAAATAAAGAGAAAGTATTTGTATAGTTTGCTGTGAATTCATGAGTAGACAATGTTAGAGTTTACATTCCCAAATAATGTAACAGACTTAATAAGTATCACATGCAAAAGGACAGGCAGAAGAAGCCTTTCTGATAATCTGAGTTTGAAAAGAGGGATCAGGCAGGGATGTCCTCTTTCCCCTCTCTTAGTTGCTATTTACTTGGAACTGTTTTGTGGAAGTCAAGAAAAATTAGTTTTTCTTGTAGATTTGACATTAGGTTGTTATGGGGTATTTAAAGACGATTTCAAGTATTTTCAGGATATAAAAAACAAATGTAAAACAGAGGCTATAGCAGTAAATTATATGCCTTAACTAGTTCAGTGATACCCATATTTTTTGGGAAATGAAAAGATGAAGTATTTAGGATTGTGGACTAAAAACTGCTAAAACATTTTTGTGGCAGCTAAGGATACATGGGACAAGAGCAAGCAGAAAATTATTTAAAAAATAAGAGCTTGGATATTAATCATAATGGGCGTGGACAGTAAGACATAGACAATACATTTTTTCAGTTCCTTGGGTCTGGTATAGGTCAGACGTACTATTATTAGCCAGCAGAAAAGTATGGATGATAATTAATAATGAGTTGAAGGAATTTATTTTGGAGGCAAAGAGGGCAGGAATAAAGTGAAATACCTGATCTGAAGGGATATTTTAAAGCTAGACACCTAAGAATTTTATATGTAACACAAGCAGATGAATATACATAAAAGTGGAAAAATATGATGGTGGAATAAGGTGGAAGTATGAGGGACAGAGATTACGAATTTTGAATTAGGACCTTAAGAAGAATAAAAATAATTATACAGAATATTATATATGTAAAGCAGCAGCTAACATAATAACGGCTAAACCAGTGAGAGAGTGGAAAAAGGATGTTTTTCCAATACCAATAACCAAAAACAACTGTAGATACTCCACCAAAGGCTATCTGCCCACAATAAATAAGCCAGAAGAAGAAGAAAACAGGCAGTAGCTACCACACTGAACAGCTACAAAACTTTTATTTAAAACACAATTAAAAACATAAAATGAGCGCTTTCGGGACAAGCCCTTTTTCAGATAATATGCTCAAGTAACACTGCAGTTTATAGCTCTTTGATTTAATTGTGTTTTAATTAAAAGTTTTGTAGCTGTTCAGCGTTGTGGCTACTGCCTGTTTTCTTCTTTTCCTGGTCAATACAAATAAGTACATGTAAGGGAAGAGAAAACAGGCAAGAAATGACAGGACGTAACTGGATGAATCTAAAAAAGGACCTGCACTACTGGGAACAAATAAGCTAGAAAGGCAAAGTGAGAAAGTGTGAAGAAGCCAATCAAGTGTTTGACCTGAAGATCAAAGAATGCCGTCCATATCAGAGATTATTAGCAGAATGTAAACAAAGAGAGAGGCAGAGCGACAGGGGACTATAAAGTGAAACAGCAGTTCTGGTAGAAGTTTTACTGGAATCAGGAACACAAGAAGCTACTAAGAAAGGCATGATTATTAAGTCATTAAACTGATACATTATAATTATTAAAAAGCAATCAGAACATGCTAAAAAATCTGAGAGGGAAGATTAAAAAAACAAGTTAGAAGAGAGTAATGGAAGGGATTGTATAAGGCCCCAAGGTATGCTATTAAGTCCAGAAGATTTAAGACATTTGCATGTAATGTTTACACATGTACTTTTATACCCTAAGTAGACTTCATAGGATTTTCCCACAAGTTGAGAGCAGATGTTGGAGATATGAATGTAATGAAAGAGGAAACATATTTTCTGAGAATGCATAGAGTTATCCGAGCTTAAGGACTCCCTACATAATGTCCTGACATAGTTTTGGGGGGAATATATTATATTATATTATATCATATCATATCATATTTTATATTATATTATATTATGTTATATTATAATATATTATATTAACTAAATAAATTATTTTGATTGAGCTGATGCTTAGGTCTGGAACTTTCAATGCTTAGTAAGGCCTTATTAAGTTTAATCTTATTAGCAGCCAAGAAAAACAATTACCAGAAAACTTGAAATCAAAGATCACACCAGCTGTACATGAAGTACTGAATACTGTAAAGGATATAAAAGATCTACAGGTGGCAATGCTGAAAGATGGATGAAGCAATTTTCAAAAGAATCAATGGTGCATTTGGGAAAAATATATGCAGAGTAATCTTCAAGAGAAAAGTAAAATAAGTAAGCTGATAGTAAATGAAAAGTGTATGAGTAATTTCTAATGCACAAAAATAAAACAATAGAGCTATGAATGAAACTGAATGTATAATGCATGCCTACAATAATGGAAAGTGTTACTGAGAATTTTGTAATTGCTATTAGTGTATTTGTGTGCATGTCACAATTTAACAATGTGATGAATAAATAGAATTGTTAACAAAAAACAACAACAAACTCACTCTGAAAGCACCTCTTCTACCCTTGAGCTCCATGGTATATTTCTGTGTCAATATTAATTAGGTACTTATAGAGTTAATATATGGAATCCTCTTTTCTTTCCTTCCTTTCTCTTCAGGAAAATACCACCACTGCTTTCCTCCATGACTACAGTAGAACCACTCCTTCATTATCCTATTAAACAATGCCATTAAATATTTTACTACAAACTCTCTGCTCTCGTATATTAGTCATCTGAAAACCTATCCTGTCCTCCCTTTGGTTAAGATATAGATTTCACCATGTAATAACAGTCCTTCCATTCTCAGTCTGTTGTTTTGTTGTTGTTGTTCTCCCCCAACTTTGAACCATTTTATGCCATTTTCTTGACTCCCCAACACATGAGTCGTCTCATCCCACTTCCATGTAAATTCTTGTAAAGTTTAGTAAGCAAATGTAAAATCTGCTTTTCATTGCTTTATAAATCACATTGTCTATCCCATATAGCTGTAATTCTACCACCTCCTCCATCTGCTTATGCAAGCTCTGTGCCAAAAACTATGTACTTGCACTCCCTAAAGTTCAGCAAGCCTCTCCATATGCCCCATCTCCAGGTATCTCTTACCTCTATCCCTTTCAGTGATCTTTGTCTTCAACTACTTCACCTTTCTTTTCTTAGGTTCATAGGTTCATAGGTTGGTACTAGGCTATCAGCTCTAAGGCCTATGCAAGCCTAACCATAACAATTCCCTGGATATTTCTTCCCACAATATTTTCTTCTCTGGGCCCCTGTCTGACTCTCATTCTTTGCTTCTCTCCACCACATCTGCCTCTGCACTTGCTTCAGTTCTTTCTTCCACTTTCTCTTAGGTTCATGTTCTCTTTTCCTATTCTACAAGTCTAACCCTCTCTGACCCACTATCCTTTACCTTTTGGCAACCTTTATGATAAACAAAAATCCAAACAAACTCCCCCAAACTTCTACATATTCATCACTGACACTTTTTTTACCATTCTTTGAATGAATCCCATCTTTCCCAACCATTTCCACTACTAAAGATTCCATCACCAACACATAACCAGTCTACCGACTCTCTTTGTCTCTCAACACAACTCCAAAGTGCTATAACATCTCTCTTCTTATTTCCCACCTCCCATCCAAACTATCCTGATTCACTCTACCAAAAAGAAATGCAACTTCTGAGCCTGTTGACTCACTTTTCTATTGAAAGTGAACATCTACTCCTATCTATCTCTCTGTCTTCACTCATCCTCCAGACTATCTCTGTTCATAACTCCAATCATTTCCTTCTAATGCCCAATATTGCAAGTCCCGACACTTGTCGGTAGCGTTGGTACACATAATGCGGCCAATACTGCTGCATGTTTGTCGGACGTATCATCATATAGTAGGTGTATCATTCACAGTACTGCCATGTGTGTTTGCTTGTGTGACCATATATGCCACATATGGTGGGGAATACATCCCAATTGTTACACACCCCTGTACACTGTTGTAGAGATCTGTACATACTGCAGTGTGGAAAGAATGACGTAGGCAGGGGTGGTGTGTGTATCACACATATGTCAGCTATCCATATGTGAATGACATTTGTTGACTCCACAGTGTGTGTGTGTGTGTGTGTGTGTGTGTGTGTGTGTGTGTGTGTGTGTGTGTGTGTGTGTGTGTGTGTGTGTGTGTGTGTGTGTGTGTGTGTGTATGGCTGTCTGGTACAAGGAGTGAGGGTGTATGCTACCATACAGAACAGACAGGATCCCTAACCCCTCATGGTGATGCAGTCTACTACCCTGTTGATGCCATCGGTCTCAGCCTTACTGGCTACCTGTACATGTTCATTCTCTGTGTCACATCATGTGGGTGCACAGTACTGTGAGGGTGATTACCACATAGGCAGGGGTCCTCACCTCAACACTATGGAGTGTGCATTATAGTGTTGTTGACCCCGTGAGTGTGGGCATGTTCCTGTATTGTGACAGGGTATTACTGCTTACACAGTGAGGCTTCATGCTATCAAGTGGCCTCTAACTTTATCATCGGCCGGACCGCTGTGTACACCACCGGCACCATGTCAACATACCTGTGATTTGACCTGGTATGGATGTCATGTCTCTAGCCACTGTAGCCTATTAAACAGCCCACATGCTTCTGGATCAGTAGATGTGTGGACATCTGTGGTATGTTAGCCTTTCCAACAATCAGGTTGAGGCTACGTATAGCATGCTGATATTGCCATACGTGCCTGTGAGTACTCCACATTTACACATGGGAAACTGCAAACACTGCTACTTGTTGGCACATGCAAGTAGACCATAAGGAGGGAACCAGGGCATCATTACCAACATGCTGTTACTGTTGTTGCCAAGACACATACTGTGAACATATAACAATGCATGATAAACCTGTACTACATGGTATGTCTGGTGCGTGTCAACAGTATACAACTAATGTAATATACACTTCTCTCACTATTCTGTTTACCCTGTGCATCAGACCATTTAAGCATGTCCCTGCACCAATGGTGTGGATGACAGGGATGCGGCACAAGCTTCATCATATGCACAGGGTGATAATGTTTGCCAGGGGCATAGTCTACACCAATGGATGACATCATGTCCCGACACTTTGAAAATTAAACTACAATTCCAGGAAAGACAGCAAATTCTTAAACTCTCTCTCTCTTATACATTTAAAGAGTGTTTTTTTTGGGGGGGCAAAACCTTCTGCACCCCCCCCAATATAGGGGATGTGCCCCATACCTCTCCCACCCCCAGCCCCCACTTTATAAGCACTTACACGAGTGCATTGATTGTGATATCTCTAACAGAACCAAGATGCTATCCTCCAAAAAAAGGAAGCCAATCTGCTGGTCCCCTGCCGTAAACAAACTCTACAACAGAAGAAAGAAACTGTTGCAAAAAAGAGTAAAATCCCATAACTGGAAGAACTCCCTGGTCAGCCTCAGCCACTGAGATCCCTCATAAAATCCTCCAAAGTTAATTATGAAAACAAAATAGACACTGATTCTAAAGACAACCACAAAGCATTCTACAGCTATGTCAAAAATCTCAATGGCAACACTCAGAGAACCAACTTAAATTGCCAAAATCCTGGCAGATAGGTTCAGTGCTAACTCCCCCACCACCACCCCCTAAAGACCCCATCTCTATACCAGAAGAATGCAAAGTTCCTGTAGTCACGGCTGCACAGGTAAAAACCACACTCTCCAAAGCCAAGAACACAGCATCCATGGGACCTGACAACATCCCAGGCTGCATTCTACATGAGCTACAGAATGAATTGGCACCCCACCTAAGCACTATGTTCAATCATAGACTCACCTCAGACTTTGTGCCCACTGAATGGTGCACAGTGATGGTTATCCCACTCCACAAAGGGGGAGCCACCACGGACCCTGGGAACTACTGTCCCATTAGCCTAATGAGCCTGGTCTGCAAGGCCATGGAACATATTATCATGGAACTTATAAACAAAGACATTGGTAATATCCAAACTCTGGACCACATCCAGTTTGGGTTTGTAAAAGGCAGATCATATCTTCTAAACCTGACTGACTTCTTTGAAGCAGTCATCAAAGCCATAGACGAGGCTAAGGTGGTTCACACAGCCTATCTAGATCTCGCCAAAGCTTTTGACACCATCCCCCACTCTGGAATTATAGATAGACTCACTAAATAAGGTATAAATCCCTATGTCACAAGATGGGTTGCCAACTGGATCACTAACAGAACCCACACTGTGAAAGTAGCAGACTCCAAATCCGACTTCAGACCAGTAACAAGTGGAGTACCACAGGGTTTAGTCCTGGGTCCTCTCCTGTTTGGTATCTACTTTTCTGAAGTACAGACTAACACAGAAGGTCTTTGGCTGTTGAAGTTTGCAGATGACTGCAAACTAGGAGCCATAACTGAAACTCCTAACGATGTGGACAGTCAACAAAAGGGCCTCACTGAGACAGATGCCTGGTGTCAAAGCCATGGCCTCAAGCTCAGTGCCAAAAAGTACATTGTTATCCCCTTTGGTAAAAACTCTGTACCCATGAGCTACTACATAGGTGGTAATCTACTTAACACCAAAAGTGTGATAAGAGACCTTGGGATACAGGTGGACAGTAGTCTCTCCTTTGATAATAACATCACCACAGTAGTCATAAAATATTTCTATGTGGCACACCTCACCACAAAAGGTTTCTCATCCAGGAAAAAATAGGTCATTGTTCCCCTCTACTCGTCACTCATTAGACCCATCATAGAGTACAATGCCCCTTTTGGTATGTACCTGACAAGACATCTACAACAACTGGAAAGGCCACAGAAATACTTCACAAAGAGGATTACTGGCCTCAAACAGATGCCCTATGCAGACCGTCTCAAAAAACTCCAGCTTTACTCCGTCGCATATCGCCTACTCAGAGGCGATCTGTGCCTAACATACAAAGCTATGTCAAACCCAGAGCTGTTGGACATGCTCCACTTAAAGAAATCCAAATCCCTCTGAGCTACATGCTCTAGGGACCTAAACCTTGTCACCACAATAAACAGAACATGCTGGAGGGATAGATTTCTGTCCCAGAGACTTCCCATAGTCTGGAACAAACTACTTATCTTTATCAAACAATGATCCTCATTAGCACTCTTCAAAAAAACTCTTGATGATTGGATGGAAAATAGGAAATTCAACCCGAGGATCACCTCTGTGGCTCTGCTCGACAGGGGCACAGGAAAATAATTTTCTTGGGTGGCAAAATCCAGGGTAACTTTTTGGCTAGGCTTGTATAGGCCCTAGGGCCGATAGCCTAGTACCTACCTATGAACCTATGAACCTATACACACACACACACACACACACATATATATATATATATATATATATATATATATATATATATATATATATATATATATATATATATATATATATATATATATATATATATATATATATATATACTGAAGTTAGCCTAAACTTCAGCAGATTGACATGGAAAACAATGACCACAAAAGGTAAAAAAAAAAAAACATAGCTACCCACTGCTACTTAAATATTCTAACCCAGAGATCACACAATACCGGGAATATGGCATATTGTCCTACCTTGTTAATGTAGTGATCTGACACAGATGTCTACCAAAGTGTGTTAACAAAACAGATATTGACTTTTGCCATAGTTGACTGACATCAGATTT